>NC_048305.1:63980799-64010779 GCF_013100865.1 Trachemys scripta elegans
CCCCCCCCCCCCCGTTCCCATCCCCTGACTGTCCCCCAAGAGCCTCTGCCTCCTCCAACCGCTCCCTGCCCCTTATCCAACCCCTCTCTCAAACCCAGCCTGGACCCCTTACCATGCTGCTGTGTAAGGATGCCGCGTGGCCTCTGGGGCTCACAGCCCCACCCCCTAACCATGCTACTCAAAGTGGCAGGAGCTGCAGAGCTGCCCAGAGCGCTGGCGCCAGCAGCGTGGCACACTGGGGCTCTGTGAGGGGGGGGAGGGGCGGAAGCGGGGGAGGGGCCAGGGGAGCCTCTCCAACTGGGAGCTCAGCCGGGCAGGAGGGTCCCACGGGCCAGATGTGGCCCACGGATCGGAGTTTGCCCACCCACCCCCCCTTTAGTAACCAGTTCTACACCAGCTTCTAAATTTAACAACCAGTTCTTGCGAACTGGTGCGAACCGGCTTCAGCTCACCACTGCACACCACCCCCTGGTATGGGGTATGCCAGGTATAGTTCTGCTGCCCTCGGTTCACACAACAAGGAGGATAACCCTTTATTACTGCTTCCCCAAAACAAGGAGACTGGGGATCCAGCACCAGCCACAAGTGATCATTTGGGCAAGCAATCCCATCATGCTGAGTACCTAGGCAGGGAAGGTGTGTCCATGCAAACGAGATCAGCTTCTGAAGTCTTTTTCCACAGCTCACCACTAGATGTCAGGGGAGAGCTTATTCAGACTCTGCTTACACGTATATTTGTTCAAATTGCTGTAAAAGCTTATTTTTCTTGCTGAGGGTCTTTAGAAAGCTTCTGACTGTGTGACTGCTTCAGGATTTTTGGTTAATTGGTTGTTTTTTGTTTGTTTTGAGTAGTTTTAGTTTTTAAAAGCTCCCAACTAGGACTCAGGAGGTCTTCATTCAGTTCCTGGTTCTAATGCACAAACTCCCTTTATAGTCTTGGGCAAGTCTTTTTAACTCTGTGTCTCAGCTTCCCATCTGTAAAATGAGGATAATAGTATTCCCTATTTGATAGTGGGGTTGTGAGGATAAATCCATTAATAGTTGTGAGGCACTTTCATATTATAGTGACAGGGGCCATATCAAGTTCCTACATGGACAGATGTATTTTCATCAAAGTTCTGTTGAAGGAAGCAGACACACCACTGCATGAGGTGTCCAGAAGAAGAGGAACAGCTGCAATTATTGGTCTCAGACAGAGGCACAAACTAAATTTCATTAGTAACTGAACTCCTAGTGTATTTAGGGCTGGTGTTTATTTAATTTTCTGATAGATTTTTAACAGTGCTCATGTTGCAAGTTTCATTGCCGACCAACAACTTAGTGCATGTGTTTAGGTTCTGGTTGCAACCTTGATTTAAAATTAGGTATCCATATAAAGAGAAACAAAGGACTTAACTAAAAAAGGTGGCTTGTGGGGGGGTTACACTCATTTTAATCTTGTGTGTGTGTGTCTTTTCAGAAATGCCATGTACAGATGTTCCAAATATTATCAATGCTCAGACTGAAGGCAGAGTGAAGAAAAGTTATGAGCCTGGTGAAACAGTACGTTATCAATGCCATCCTGGTTTTACCATCAGTGGATCATCAGATGTTACGTGTAAAGCAGGAAAGTGGTCCACACAACCTGTATGTGAAGGTACAGTGAGTAATTTGATCTAACTTTATAGAATCTAGTTACTCATTTCTTATTATTATTATGGACACTCAGGGACCACCTGGATGGGTCAGACAGATAGAATAGACTACAGAATGCTGATGCAGAAACAATAAGTAGACAAATCATGCACTGATAATTTCAAATACAGAGGGGATTGGGAGGAATCAGTGTTTGCCAAAAGGGGGGGGAAATAGTAGAACAATAAATCTTTTTTCCAAGCTGCTAAAAATATTAATTTAAAATACATTTAAAAAATATAAAATGTGTGCTCACTCTCTGCCCTTTTAATATATTACAATTCACAGGATGTACTTGTCAGTATACAGAGCTCAGTTCAGCAGTCTTTTCTCTCCTTTAAGTCATTACGTCAATGAGTGTTTTGTCTGGAAATCAGAGCCATCTTCGCATCCAACTCCGGGTCCTGCTACTCAAGCACTCAGGGATTTAAAGGCATTGCTGATGGAGAAAGACAGACTGCTTATTACAGCATCAAGAGCCATGTTATCAGCCCTGACTGTGTCAATTCTGAAGAAGGTGGTAAGGGAGAAGACGGCCACTGTGAGCAGTGCCAGATCCCGTAGATCAGAGTTTTCAGATCTGTCTGATTCTGACAGGGCCTCTATGGCTCTGGCTCTGAAATACAGGCCAGTTCTAATTTCAACTTCAAGGACCAAGTGAGCAGATCTGAGTATTTCACCAGATGTTGTGCCATCCAGGTTTTCCACTCTGGCTTTGACACCTGCTCCAATTTCAGGTCCTTCTTTGGATCCAAAGAGGACTTTTACTTCAGTGGCTGATGTACAATCATTCAGCTATAAACACTCTTCAGATCTTAGGCTAGGTCTACACTACCCGCCTGAATCGGCGGGTAGAAATCGACCTCTCGGGGATCGACGCTCTTACTCCACCAGCGGAGGTGGGAGTAAGCGCCGTCGACAGGAAGCCGCAGAGGTCGATTTTGCTGCTGTCCTCACAGCGGGGTAAGTCGGCTGCGATACGTCGAATTCAGCTACGCTATTCACGTAGCTGAATTTGCGTATCTTAAATCAACTCCCCCCTGTAGTGTAGATGTAGCCTAAGTGAGAAACAAAGGGTCTTGAGAAAGGCACTCTTCACCAATTCCAAGGTTTGGGTCATCTTCATCTAAAAAAGAAAGGCAGAGATTATTAGTTTCTCTCTTGATCCATCTCTACCTCCTTCTCCTCCTCAGCCTCCTACATGGTATCCACAAACAGCTCTCTCCATTTATTTCTCTCCACCCTCCAGGTCCATTGCTGTCTCCATTACACTCCATCACACATCCAAAATCAATTCCATTATTTATATGAAGATAGAGGAAGAATAAAGAGAACTGTTTCTTCCCAGTTTGTGCCTCCTCCTGAGGATATGTTCTGAATATAAGTTGCTGTGGATACTGGCAGCTCTAGGCTCTATGGCCTTATTGAGTGCTGATGCTGTAACTTTATAGCTGTTCTCCATATGGATGGAGATATGATGATTCATCTATACAGGATCTGGCTGCAGAGAATCCTTGCCTCTAGTTACAATGGATCTATCTGCATCTCAGACAGATACTCTGTCTCCTGCCTGATACTCTGTCTGAAGAAGATGAGGAGATAACTCCTCTTTTTAAATAAAAACATGCTGACACAGACTACTCTTCTGATTTGTCGCTAGATGAGAAAAATATCGGGGAGAATTCTACCTCTTCCCCTTCTCATGGCAGCGGAGTTTCATGACCAGATGGATCACATGATGTCCATGTTGAACTTATATTCCATAGCCATGGAAGAAACCTACCCTCTAGTGTTTGGAGGAAGCTCTTGGTGCCACCTCCAAGAGTAGGATGTCACTACCAATTCTTAATGTTTTGCTGCAGCCTGCTAAGATTATTTGTTCCACTTACATAAGAACATAAGAATGGCCGTACCAGGTCAGACTAAAGGTCCATCTAGCCCAGTATCCTATCTACCGACAGTGGCCAATGCCAGGTGCCCCAGAGGGGAGTGAACCTAACAGGCAATGATCAAGTGATCTCTCTCCTGCCATCCATCTCCACCCTCTGACAAACAGAGGCTAGGGACACCATTCCTTACCCATCCTGGCTAATAGCCATTTATGGACTTAACCACCATGAATTTATCCAGTTCTCTTTTAAACGCTGTTATAGTCTTTGCCTTCACAACCTCCTCAGGTAATGAGTTCCACAAGTTGACTGTGCACTGCGTGAAGAAGAATTTCCTTGTATTTGTTTTAAACCTGCTGCCTTTTAATTTCATTTGGGGACCCCTAGTTCTTGTATTATGGGAATAAGTAAATAACTTTTCCTTATCTACTTTCTCCACATCACTCATGATTTTATATACATCTATCATATCCCCCCTTAGTCTCCTCTTTTCCAAGCTGAAGAGTCCTAGCCTCTTTACTCTCTCCTCATATGGGACCAGTTCCAAACCCCTAATCATTTTAGTTGCCCTTTTCTGAACCTTTTCTAGTGCCAGTATATCTTTTTTGAGATGAGGAGACCACATCTGTATTCAGTATTCGAGATGTGGGTGTACCATCGATTTATATAAGGGCAATAATATATTCTCAGTCTTATTCTCCATCCCCTTTTTAATGATTCCTAACATCCTGTTTGCTTTTTTGACCGTCTCTACACACTGTGTGGACATCTTCAGAGAACTATCCACGATGACTCCAAGATCTTTTTCCTGACTTATTGTAGCTAAATTAGCCCCCATCATATTGTATGTATACTTGGGGTTATTTTTTCCAATTGTGACAGACCCAGACGAGTGGGGTACAGGAGTCTGGTAGAGGGCAAATATACTGGTCACTGGATGAGTAGTTTTCTATTCCCTGAGTGACCAGAGAAGGGGCTGCACTAGAGTAATCAGGAACCTGCTAGAACCAGTTAAGGCAGGCAGGCTAATTAGGACACCTGGAGCCAATTAAGAAGAAGCTGCTAGAATCAATTAAGGCAGGCTAATCAGGGCACCTGGGTTTTAAAAAGGCGCTCACTTCAGTTTGTGGTGAGAGTGTGAGGAGCTGGGAGCAAGAGGTGCAAGGAGCTGAGAGGGAGAGGGAGAGGGTGTGCTGCTGGAGGACTGAGGAGCACAAGCATTATCAGACACCAGGAGGAAGGTCCTGTGGTGAGAATAAGGAAGGTGTTTGGAGGAGGCCATGGGGAAGTAGCCCAGGGAGTTGTAGCTGTCATGCAGCTGTTACAGGAGGCACTATAGACAGCTGCAGTCCACAGGGCCCTGGGCTGGAACCCGGAGTAGAGGGTGGGCCCGGGTTCCCCCCCAAACCTCCCAATTGACCTGGACTGTGGGTTCTTCCAGAGGGAAAGGTCTCTGGGCTGTTCCCTAACCCACATGATGAATCTCTGAGGCAAGAAAATCCACCAATAAGCGCAGGACCCACCAAGATAGAGGAGGAACTTTGTCACACAATGTGCATTACTTTACATTTATCCACATTCAATTTCATTTGCCATTTTGTTGCCCAATCACTTAGTTTTGTGAGATCTTTTTGAAGTTCTTCACAGTCTGCTTTGGTCTTAACTATCTTGAGCAGTTTAGTATCATCTGCAAACTTTGCCACCTCACTTCTGCCCCTTGCCAGCTTATTTCTAAGAAGAAAGTCAAATTGTATAAGATAATCAGGATGAGGTGTTTTCATATTTTCACACACATCATGTATCTAATTCCCTGGTGGTGGCTACTACCATTAGCAGTTTGAGGTCTGGACTAGCATATTTCACTCCTGATGACTGGGGGGAAAATATTGATTCATTGGGGAGAAAGGTGTTTTCTTCTTCCTTTCTTAGTATTAGGGTGGAAAGCTATCAAGAAGTTATGGCCTGCTATCAATTCCACCTATGGGAAAAGATAGCATTGTTTCTGCAGGATTTGCCAGATGATAAACAGAATTTGCCAAATGAAATCCTAATAGAGGATCGAAATGTAGCAAAGCCCATACTCAGGGCCTTCTTTAATGCTTCAGACTCTTCTGCCAGAGCATTGGCTTCTGAAGTTACTCTGAGGACACATGCTTAGGTTTGCTTTTTTACTCTGGCTCTCAATACTAGAATAAAGGTAGAGGAACTCCCCTTCGAAAGAGATGGTCCTTTAAGTAAAAAGACGGATGAGTTGCAGGGAAACCTGAAGGAGCCATGAATGACAGCCTGCTCTTTGTGTTTGATTTATTCTATTAAGAGTATATTTTCTACCCCTTCTTTCCATAATCAGAGACATTATTATCCACAATCTTCTTTGGCTTATTTCTCATCAAATCAAAGATGTCAGCAACGACACCAGCGGACTACATTTTTCCAGAGGTAACACAAGAAGAGGTCTTTCAAATTGAGGCCTAAATCAAAATAATCTGCTTTCTCCCTGTCATCTTCGTTGAACACCAGGTTTCCGCTTTGATGTGATGATCAAGAGTAGCAAATGAAATTGCAATGACTCATCCCTTCCTCTTATGGAGAAAGGCTAACCCATCTTATCAGCAAATGAAGGCTTAATACATTAAATAAATGGGTCAAAGAAATTAGAGAGAAGGGCTATGCCATTCAGTTAGAGAAACTAACCCCTTCAAGTCCCCCTATCATCCCTTTCCAGGGAACTTTTTCACAAGGCTCTGCTACTTTCAGAAGTGTAGAAATTACTGCTTATATGTGCTGCCAATAAGGTATCTGAACAGCAGAGGGACCAGGGGTTTTATTAAAGATACTTTCACATGCAGAAAAAAGACTGGGAGGTTTCATCCAATTTTAGATTTCAGAAATCTGAACAAGTACATTTGGATGTTTTGGTTCCATATGTTAACTCTGGCTTCCATAATGCCTTCGCTTTCAGCTATGGATTGGTTTGCAACTCGATTTAAAGGACAAATATTTTCATATTTCTATCTGACAGAGCAATTGAAAGTATTTTCATTTCTTGGTGTCAGGATGCCATTTCCCATACAAGGTGTTTGCATTTGGCCAATCCACAGCACCAAGAGTATTTATCAAAGGTCTCTCTGTGGTAGCATCACATTTGAGAAAACAGGATATTTTTTGTTTACATATTTGGATGATTAGCTGTTGAAACGTGGGGCTACATCTGAATGTCAAAAAGTCAAATCTCTACCTAACTCACATAATTTTATTCATGTGCTCCTTAGTGCACACAGCAGCAGTGAAAAATCTTCTTACCAGAGAACAGATTTTTTTTTAAATAGCACAATATATTTTAAACATAAAATATGTCAAACTTAGAAAATAATTTTATTCCTGGGTCTCATGGTCATGACTACTTGTATGACTCCATTTGTGCATCTTAAAATAAGGCCAATGCAGCATTGGATGTCTCAAGTATACAGGCCAAATCTGAACAGTGTTCTAACACTAGTCAGCCTGCCTTCTGGACTTGTGGTGGTGGTCAGTCAGAGCAGTTATCCTCTTAGGAGTCCAGTTCAATTCCCCCTTCACCATCAGTGAGAGAAAATTGAACCCTTGGCTGAGTATTTTTTTTATTTTTGATATCTTAAGGCAGCATTCATTATTGTCATGTCACCAGCCAGAAGGGTGAGTGAATTAAATGCCTTGATGGCTGATTCCCCCTTTAAGTCTTTTCATAAAGATACGGTGATTCGTAGACTTGATCCCAGGTTTTTGTCAAAATGACTTTCTGAATTTCACATAAATCAGACAATTAATTTCCTGACATTTTTCCCGGGCCACATACAAAGAAGGGGAAATCTGTTTTATGTACTTTGGATTCAAGAAGAGCTCTTGCATATTCTTTAAATAGAACAAAAAAGGTTTTGAAAATAATCTAGGTTATTCGTGTTTTATGTTAAAAGTTTCATGCATCAGACTTTGTCTCTCTAGACTATTTCTAGAATGATTAAATAATGAATTGTTGAATGTTACATGTTAACAAATTCTTGTACCTCGGATACTTTGATCTCATTCCACCAGAGCTGTGGTAGAGCCTTTTGCTTGCCTTAAGCAAGTCCCTTTTCTTTCAATTGGCAAAGTTGCAACGTGGACTTCTGTGCACACTTTTACTAATTATTATGTTCTCAATTAGGCTTCTAGGGCAGATACTAGATTTGGTAGAGCAGTGCTCTGTGATGTCCTCCAGTTTATTTTCCTCATTGGTTTTCAAACTACTCATAAGTGGGGATATGCAGAGCCACTGGAAGAAGAAATGAAGGTTATTTACTTGTAAAACAGAGTTTTTTAAAATGGCTATTCATATTCACACATCGCATCCACTTTCCCCTCTTTCTCAGGGTCCTTTTGCGCTGTATCTCTGGGTTGGCAGTGAAAGGAACTGAGGTGATAGAGTGTGCCCATGACCCATTATATTGCTTCATCCTCAGAATGTTCAGAGACAGAGAGGAAAGGGATAGAAGAAGTGTGCATAAACGCTTTAACAGATGCTGCTTGGAGAAGGTTCAACCATTAAGCATAATTAGGCAGCACAATACCCCACATGTGCAAATCTCAAAGAGCTTCAATTACAAGTAAATAACCTCCTGTAACTATGCTGGTTCTGGTGGGACCCAACTGAGAGTGCCAATTCAGGACAAATTGCTTAAAACAGAGCAGTAACAGCCCAAGGCTGGGGTTTTTCCACCTATAAGGCAAACCAAACCAGCCAGACAAAGAGGACTTTGGTCTCACCCCACGGGCTAACCACAAGTCACACAAACAATTCCCTTAGACACTCCAGTTTCCCAGTATCACCACCAGTGCCACTCGTTATGGGGACAAATGGTTATGAAAACCAATACCCCAGTAAAAGAAAAAAGGTTCTCTCAATCCCAAAGGACCAAGCCCCAGAGCCAGATCAATATACAAATTAGATCTTACCCACAAATCATGCTGTTGCCAATCCTTTAGAATCTAAAATCTAAAGGTTTATTCATAAAAGGAAAAAGATATAGATGAGAGCTAGAATTGGTTAAATGGAATCAATTACATACAGTAATGGCAAAGTTCTTGGTTCAGGCTTGTAGTAGTGATGGAATAAACTGCAGGTTCAAATCAAGTCTCTGGAGTACATCCACAGCTGGGATGGGTCATCAGTCCTTTGTGTAGAGCTCCCATTTGTAGCAAAGTCCTTCCAGAGGTAAGAAGCAGGATTGAAGACAAGATGGAGATGAGGCATCAGCCTTTTATAGTCTTTTCCAGGTGTAAGAACACCTCTTTGTCCTTACTGTGGAAAATTACAGCAAAATGGAGTCTGGAGTCACATAGGCAAGTCCCTGCATATTTTGCAGAGTTACAAGGAGTATCTGCCTTCTCTCAATGGGTCAATTGTATAGCTGATGGTCCTTAATGGGCCATCAAGCAGGCTACTCAGAGCTGACACCAACTTGTCTGGGGTGTCATCCAAAAGCATAGCAGAAATTTGAAATACAGACAGTATAGAGCCAATATTAATAACTTCAACTACAAAAATGATACACATATACAGATAGCATAACCATAACCAGCAAACCATAACCTTGTCTTAGACACCCTATTTGACTCCCTTCATACAAGATTTGGTGCCACTACAGGACTTTGGTTGCAACAATGATCTATACGGTCCCATTTCATGTCAATAACAGCACACCTCCATTTATGTAAGTGCACTTTTTGATGGAACATAACATATTTCATGAAAATAAGATACTACATTAATAGAGTTTCACTACTAGTATGTTTATTTGTCTCTCTCCCTTTTCAGATGCAACATGTAGCGCTCCACCTGAAGTTACCAATGCTGATATTGTAAATAATAGGGAGGGAAGGTATCTGCCTGGTGATAGAGTGCAATATAAATGTCAGGAAGGATTTGAAAGTATGGAATTAAATTATGTAATTTGCGAAGATGGAGAATGGTCCCAACCACCAATTTGCAAAGGTAGGTTTTTGTATTTTAATTAAAACAAGTAAGACCAGGTGCACTTTGGTGAGCTGGGAGCATACAATCATAGGACTGGAAAAGAACTTGAGAAGTCGTCTAGTCCATCCCTCTGCATTGAGGCAGGATTAAGTATACCTAGATAATCCCTGACAGGTAACCTGTTTTTAAAACCTCCAATGATGGGGATTATACAGCATCCCAAAGTAACCTGTTTTGGGACTTAACTTTCTAACTATATAGACAGTAGTTAGGGTGGAACATTTACCTTTCTTGTTTTACATATGACATTCCTATTAATACTTCCCAGAATGACATTTGCCCTTTCCACAACAGCATCACACTTTTGACTCATTCAATTTGTGATCCACTATAGTCCCTGCGTCTTGAAGTGCTTGCACCTGTCCATTCCACTTTGGTTGTGTGTGCACTAGTTCATCGAAGCCAGAGAACATATTCCTATAGTGGTACTTGTCGAGGTGGTACATGCACTTTTCCTGCACACTCATGCTTCTAGCTAAGGGCATAAATGGTCAAAACTGCCCTAACTCTCTCAGTTCCTCCTTGCCACCCATAGATGGACAGTGTGAGCATCTCACATCTTTCCCATTAGAAATCTTTTTAGCATTCTTTTATTGTAAATGGTTTAGTATCGCTGTAGTTTAGATAGTGGTACTCATTTTCAAATATTTTCTTGTTTTTAGCTTGTTCTTCTTCAAGTTTTATTTTTCAATACCAGGGCATGTCTTAATCCTTGGGATTTAAGTGCTGTTTGATTGTGGCAAATTTATGACAGTCACAGATTCTCACTCCCACTGCTTGAAGTGGGAAGGACACATTATGCATAAGTACCCTATTTGTAGGGGGTTTAAAACCCAGTCAAAGAAATTGAAGGCAGTTTTACTTTGAGATGTCCTGGTGGAAGCAGCTTTGTGTCCCCATTTGGAACCCAGCCACTTGGTCATACAGGGATTCAGATTCAACTCTCTAAGCACACCGCCAGACTCCGTGGCCTCCCCATGTCAAAAAGAGTCAGAAAGAAGATATCATTCTCTAACATGCAATGAGCAGAAGTCATCCATCAGCTCAGCCTCTTCAACCAGAAAAAGTCATCATAGTCTTCATTGTCGTCTTCTTCAAAGAAGACCACTAGTGAGATTAGAGCTAAACCAGGTCCTGTGAGGCTCTTCCCCATATTCCCACATTCAATCAATGCAGAGTTGTCGACTCCAACACCAAGACCATCAACAGCATAGACTTTATGGCCGAGACCTTCAACAGCATAGTCTTCTGCTGCAATGCATGTTACTGTTTTGGTATCTACAACACCTGAGGTGTATGCATCAGCCAGTGATACTTTATGCCTGTTGGTGCTGGATTACTATTAGTGCAGAACAATGTCCAGGCTCTGCCTATTCCTCTAAGCATGGTACTGGCATCCTCCTTGGCACTGACATATTCAGTGTCATTGGGAACTGAGCCTTTGTAAGTAGTGCCAGAGTCTTGAAGCTCTATTGTCCAGCAGGTCCCTTTATCAAGAAAGCCCCAGATGCTTCCTCTGGTACTCTCCATCTTACGTTAGTTTAGGTCCCACAACCCATCTGCTCCACACAGTACCTTGCCAGCTTGGCATTCCAATGCTGGCTCTTCTTCAGACTAGAAGTGGGATCCTAAATATTGGGATCTCATTACAGGAGATCTTAAGCATCTCCTTATTCCTCATTGTGCAGGTCATTGTGCATAACTTTTACAGGAGCAGACTGAGACATAGCTTCCTTTGGAGTTGAGCATGGTACTGCATGAAGTACAGCAGTGGACTTTCTGGAATCCGAGGGGTTTCTCTAGACTCCAGGTCATCTTCTCATAGTCAGCATTCTGCTAGGTCTCAATCAAAGTGCCATTCTCTAACTGTTACCATTCTGTGTACCCAGCAGCTGAAGGAGATTATCCCTCCAGTTTCTGACCCTCCTGTTATAGATGTTCAACAGACAGTAGAGCAGATTGACACTAATCCTTTCACTCAACACTTCTTCATTATTTACAGATGAGGCTCCTGTTTCAGAATCATCTTCCCCCGACCTAGACAATTATAAAATGTACCAGGAATTTATGAAAAGGGTAACCACCTCTCTAGGAATACAGACTGAGTTGGTTCAGGATAATCCTCACAAACTGGTGGTGGTTCTTCGAATACTGTCCCTATAAGTGCTCCACTGTAGGTGCATCTGTGCTTCTGCACCTCTAATGGGAGATTGTTGGTAGCAGTGTCCCTTGAGCCCACACATATTCTCTTCCTCCCTCATGGTCTGCCTCAAGGCAATCTAGCACTGCAGGAGTGAACCCCCCTCAGTTCCTTCTCAACCTCCTTTGTCCTCAAATGGAGCAAGCAGTTGTCCCTTCCTTATCTGTATCATTAGCATAAGTAGTGGTTGTTTTTGTTTGTTTTGCTCTCCTTAATAGTTAGTGTTTCTTTTTTATCCCATTGGGATAAAAAAAAAGAAAAAGAATTTGTTTGTTTCCTTTCCTGTCGGGGGTGATCCTTCCCCTCCCACAGAGTGTTTAGAAGACACTCTTTTAAAAAAAAATCACTTTAAAAAAAAAAAGAGGAGAAGAAGAGTATCTGGTGCCAGGGAGAGTCCCAGCGATCCCATACAACCAGCTAAAGCTGTGGTATTGCAGGAACTGGGAACTGAAGTTAAAACTCCTCCTTATGGAGAAGACACTTCAGTCTCCAGGGGACTCCGGTGCCAACCCCAGATCATCCCCGAGCCTTTAACTTTAAAGGGGACAGAGTCATGTAAAAAACCAGCAGACTCCCCCTGTAAAGGCTCATAAAAAGGACTCTGAGTGGTTGGCCAGCCAGAGGGGTTCCCCAGTGCAACCACTTTGATACCCACGGCACCGGTAGCTCTGGAGCACGGTACCCAGAAGGGGGCCTCCACTAAAAACTCCCATCTAGGGAGTGCTCTACACCCTCTCAACCATTGGTACTGACAACATACCACTGACAATCCTCTCCGGTACCAAGTGAGCCCACGGTATCACATGAGCTCCGGTACCCTGGAGACCTGACAACTGGGGGAGAACAGCAATCCCCATTACTTGATACCAGGGCCCTGGTACCAAGCACATCCCAGTGCCCGGAATCGCTCTGGGTTCCGGGCCATGTATCACCAATACCCCACTCAGTGCCACTCTTACCCAGTGACAAGTCTGACAGTGACAAGGAGGAGATCATTTCCCTGGCTCCTCATCTTGGCCTGCTGTCACAATACAAGGGGACTTCTCAACTCCATTGATCTGACCCACAATTGTGGTACATGGCCCCTGGGGCAACCCCACTTCCCCCATGCCCTTCCCCCTCTCCAAGGCCATATTGGGATCTTTAGGTGATGTAGATATCCCACACGTCACAGCTGTCCAGTATCTCTCACAATCTCCTACAGCCTGGTTGTCCAGAGCTCCTGAGCCAGGGGAGGAAGAAGCTTTTGCAGAACAGGAAGAAAGGTTCGAAGGGGACGCTACTCCTCCAGCAAACTTCTCCTCATCTCCACCAGATGGGGCTGTATGACCCCCGCCCCCCATCAGTAGGTGATGATTTTTAAAACTTTCTGGATCATACCAAGAGGGTGGCAGATGAGATGCACATTCCCCTACAGGAGGTGGCAGATACACATCACGAGCTGGTGCATATTCTGCACACCTTCTCCTCATCCAGAATTGCCCTCCCAATTAATGAGCCGATTCTAGGTCCTGCCAAAGTTGTCTGGCAGACACCAGCCTCCATTTCAACAACCAGCATGAGAGCTGACAAAAAATACTACAACACTCCCAAAGAGGCATACTGCCCTGTTTCAACATCCGCAACCCAACTCCATCTAATGGATGCAGTTAAAGCACGAGGCATGCAACATCATGCCAAATCAACCCCATCTGATCGGGATTGGAAGGATTGCATATTTGTCGGTGACATTACAGTTTAGAGCCGTGAATTACCAAGCTGTCATGGCCAAATATGATTTTATTAATTATGGGAAACTCACTGCGTTTCTGGAACATTTACCTGAGATGCGAAAGGAGCACTTTCAGGCCATTGTCAGAGAGGGTCAGTTAATAGCCAGAATGGTGCTACAGATGGCACTGGACGTAGCTGATATAGTGGCTCGCTTAGTCTCCATGACAGTGGTAATGATGCAGGCTTCTTAGCTACAACTTTCTGTGTTGCCCAAAGAAGATCTCCAGTTTGAAGGGCCCAAGCTCTTCACAGAGAAGATAGATTCCTCTCTACATACCTTGAAGGATTCCAGGTCACATTACACTCCCCAGAAATCTACACTGCAGAACCGAAGAGAAGATATAGCTCTCAGTCACAGCACAGATCACAACCTCCTCAAAACCAGCCATCTCAGTACAGTTACAAGCTGCAACATAAGAGGACCAGAGCTCAGAAACGGAATCAGTCAGCACCCCAATCCGTGACCTCTCAAACCACCTCTTCTAAGCACTTTTGACGGGTTAGTTGAGGGCCTGAACAATTATACCTTGCAACATCAGCAGCCATCTACACATCTATTACGCCCCTTCACCTGGCCCTCTTTCACAGCCGTTGGGAGAATATCACCTCTGACAGATGGGTCCTGGAGATTATTTTGAAGGGTTACGCCATTCAATTCACATCCCTTCCCCAACCTTCCTTCCCCATCCTTCTTTAGGGACCCTTTTCACGAGAAGCTACTTCATCAGAAAGTAGATAATTTGTTATGCCTCGGGCCCATAGAACCAGTCCTGGCACAACTTAGGAGCAAGGCGTTTTACTCCCATTATTTCCTGATCCCCAAGGTGAAGGGAGTTGGAGGCCCATTCTAGATCTAAGGGTATTAAACAAATATGGGAAGGCACAGAAGTTTAAGGTGGTCATGTTAGCAGCCATCATTCCAGCTCTAGAACAAAGAGATTGATTTCTGGCCCTTGCCCTACACAACGCCTACTTCCATATCTCAATATAACCACTGTACAGGAGATTCCTGTGGTTTACCTTTGGGCACTACCTTTATCAGTACAGATGGCTTCACCCAGGGTATTCTCCAACGTACACTCCATCATAGCGGCACACTAACCTCAGTACAGCGACTGGAGTTTATCAGCGCCAACCTCAATCCAGTACAAGTGAGAGCATTCCTCCCACTACACAGACTTACCCCCCTTACAAGTCTCATAGAGACATCCAGACCAGCCCCAAACATCGGCCAAGAACTGTCTGCAACTGCTAGGTCATATGGCAGCATGCACCTTTGTCATTCCAAATGCCCAGATGTTCATGAAGTGTCTTGAGATGCAGCTCACATCTGTCTATTCCCCTAACAGGGACAGACTAACCAAACTGTTATCACTGCTCTTCACAGTAATGCACTCCCTGGATTGGTGGAAAGACCCATCCAATATCTGAGCAGGCATTCCATTCATGCAACCGCCACTGATGCTGACTGTAACAATGGATGCCTTTCACCTCAAGTAGGATGGATGCCTCCCTAATAGGCTGGGGAGCTCACCTATACAACCACAAGGTTCAGTGCACAAGTGGCTTTCACAGAAGTGATCCTCCATATCAATGTTTGGAGCTAAGAGCTGTCAGGAATGCCTGTGCAATTAGTTCATAAGTGTTCACTCAGGTCCTGCAGAATGCAAAATAGGAGGCAGTTACTCATCTTGTGTAGTATGATGGTTCTTTAAGATGTGTGTCCCTATAGGTGCTCTCTCCCCTCTACTTCAGAGTTCTACACAAGGGGTCTGCAGTAGAGAAGGAACTGAGGGGGGTTCACCTGTGCAGTGCTAGATAGTCTCAAGGCAGACCATGAGGGAGGGAGTGCGCATGTGCTGGCTCAATGGACACTGCTACCAAAAATCTCTGATTAGAGGCACAAGGGCGCAGATACACCTGTAGTGGAACATCTACAGTGGAGCACCCACAGGGGGACACATCTTGAATTACCATCATTACTGCACAAGGTGAGTAACTGCCTCATATTTTGCATTCTGCAGGACCTGAGTGAACACTCATGAACTAATGCTACATATACTTAGTGAGGATGTGTCTTGCAGTTCCTTATGCTGCACTGCCTGGAATCTGTGGTCAGCCACAGGTCTTCATGCTGTCTCTTTCCTTCTGGGCTTGCTGGAACTGTTGAGGAACAGTTGAATGCAAACAGTTGTTGTTTGATATTTGGCTAACCCAACCAAAGTAGATTTATCATATCCCTACTGTCCAACTTTATCTTACTAAGAAGCATTTGGTTTGGTCTGCCAACTTGTGGCCAGAACTGAGAGCAGACTTCACCAAATAGTGTAGACCCCATCTGGTCGCTGGACTCCCTGAGTATGCTTCTTGCACATTATCATTGCTGGAACTCATACCATAGTATATTGCTAGTATGTTGGCAGCCATTTTACTAGCTGAACCAAACCATTAGTAGCTGTAGTGAGCTGATTCAAATAAATGTTGCTCTTTGTATTTTGCATTTTTATCCCCTTCTGGGAGTTTTACGCAGGAGCCAGTCCCACCCTTTCACCAGGGCTCAAGCTGGGGGTTGGGAAGTTGGTGGTACTCTCTTAATCTCTACTCTCTTGGTATACCAAGGTGAGATGTTACTCTCAGGAGATTCTGCAGATGCTCAAAACTTGGTTGCCTCAGAGTGTGGTTTTCATACACCTTTGGGCAGGGCTGGGTTAAGGCACAGGCACAAATAGGAACCTACTGTCTGGCTCTCAGGGTCCTATGCTGACATCAGAATCTCAACCTTCATTAAAACATATTGGTTCTAGTCTGCATGGTTTTGAAAATATTCAGCTGAGTATAACTGATTTTGTGATGTCTGCATGAGTCTGCAGCAAGAGCCATTAGCGGCAGGGAAGCATCCTCCTGACTCCACAATTAGAGGTTGGAGGTTGAGGGGGGAGAAAGTGGTGGCTATCTCCCAAATGCCATCCATTCTCTGTCTTCTGTAGAGTTCTGTGATACTCTTTTGGTTATTTTACCTGCTTTGATCACAAGTGAAATAGTTGGGCATCTGAGCCAACCCCATTTAGATTCACAACGTATTCACCCCACTTAGAAATATTGTTCCAAGCTAAATGCAGAATCAGGCAGGCATCTCGGCATTGGTTACACTATTTTTATGGTTTTCCTCATGATCTTTACTTTAGTTTTCCACATGAACGCTCAGAGTGTGAAGCATATAAAATAACCCCTCCCTCCCCCCCCAAAAAAGTGCTGTGTCTATGACACAACCCAGTTTGAACCCTGCTTCTCATCAATTGTTTTCTGCCAGCTGGCCAGGTGATACAGTGCATTTAACTAAATGGTAATACTCCCCCCATTCAGTTGCTGGAATTGCTGTCTATACCTCCTTCCCATTATTGCAACCCAGATTGAAACAGAAACTAACCAGCTAAAGGCTGCAGCTCCAAAAGAAAGACTCTTCCCACCTATGTAAACGGAGTTGTGCTTAGCTGCTTGTCCTTTCAAGGAAGGTGCAGCATATGCTTACACACCTTTCCTCAAAGTCACATTGGCCCAGCTCTGCCCAGGTTGGACTGCCTAGCTTTTGGAGAGCTGCCAATTTTGTGAAGCCCTTCCACTCAGTGCAGCCATAGCTCCCGGGCCTTCACTGGTTCCAATGCCAATATCTCTTGGGAAAGGAGGTGGTCTGTCAAGCAGGTAGGTCATTCACTGATCCTTAGGCTGTAAACAATATCTCATTCTAGTAGCTAGCAGTGCTACTGACACAGAACAGTCAAAAGAGGATGATTTGATGCTCCAAGTGAGAAACCCAGCTCCCCTCTGCTCTTTTTACAATGATTCTTTAAGCAGAGCTGACACTGGCCACTAACACTCTGCAAAGTCTCCTCATGGATTTGAGAACCATTAGTCAGACACATGCTGGAGCTGTGTTGTCAGGGGCCAGAATGAAAATTGGAAAGACAAGTGGCTCCTGCAAAGACAGAGCCACAGATTTGGAGTCCTGAAGGCCCAACCACCTTTGCATGGAAGAGAAACAGAAGAAGTTATTGCAGAAGCTTACATGGCTTTGCCCTTGTTGTTTCTGGGGGAGAACTTGGCAGAGTTTAGTTGGCCTAGCCACCTCAGCCACAGAGCATAAACTCCAAGTGGGTTAGGGAGGAAGAGCACAATATGATGTGTAGAGAGCGAGTCAGAAAGTTTGATTTGTCAAGTATGAAATGTTTTCCAGAAACTTGTGATTTTTGTTTGACTTGCATCTTGACCCATCCATGCATCTTAACCCAAATCAATTCAATATTGGAAGCCTTTTTGTCACCTCTCTGCAATTTAAAGTGTTCCGTTAAACAGGACTGGTTAATCACTAGAGGATTTGAATAGAATTTGTACACAACTAATGGAATACTGTAAATGCTTTAGCTAACCTATGTCCTTCATGGGAATGTGTCAGTGATTGTGTTTTCATGTGTCTTTTCAGATATGAGATGTGAACCTGCACCGGAGATTTCTGATGGTAAGATTCTAGGTGCTAAACAGCGAAGGTATTTCCCTGGCGAGAGGGTGCGTTATCGATGTACACAAGGTCTGAGCCTTATTGGGTCTCCAACGGTAACATGTAAGCAAGGGAAGTGGTCCCAACAACCAGAATGCAGAGGTATTTTACTTTCCTATTTCTAAAATAACCTAATAGTGATGATATTGTTAGAATCAAAAACTTCACTCTCATTCAGAAGAGTTTGCTTCCCTGTATCTCTTCTTTTAATGTACAATTTATGCTCACTTGAAAGCCAGAAAGCAAATCTATTTCTAGTCTGTGATGTTCTTGGCAATGGTCATGTGGAACATTAATGAGAAAATTCTCACATTGGGCCAGACCCTAAGCTCCTTATTCAAGCAAACCCTCAGTGGATTTCAATGGGAGTTTGGCCTGAATAACTTCTGAGAAAAGGTTGAGGGCCAAATTTTGCCATCCCTGCTCATGTTGAGTAGTTAACATTGACTTCAGTGTACCTAGTATAACCCACACACCTCCTGGCTGTGGTGCTCTGTCCCCTCTAATAGCGCTGAGATCACTTAGAGATTAATGAGTCTACTACAGCCTTCGCTAAGGGCCATATGGCTTTTAGCTCATGCTGTAGAGGCTCGTGCATTTAACTCCAGAGTCCCAGATTTGATCCTGCCCCCCGATGACCAGGGTCTGTCAGCGTTTCACTAGTCTGACTATTTAGGACTTCAGGATTTGACCCATAACATAATGTGAATAAGGTTGCATAATGGTGCTCTTTTTTGTATTATTTAGGACCACAGTTTCACTACCACTCCCAGATGAGCTAGACAGTACACAAGAGACTATTAGTGAAATGCCCACTCCATTGAAGTCAGTGGAAGAAACTTTGTTTGACTTCAATAGGACCAGGATAACACCATATATCATTAAGCTTCTGGAAAAAAAGTGATGTCACTTTACTGCAGAGGTGGGCAAACTACGGCCCAGGGACTGCATCCGGCCCTTCAGACATTTTTATCCGGTCCTCAAGCTCTAGCCAGGGAGCGAGGTCCAGGGCTTGCCCCGCTCTGTGCATGCTGGGACTCCGGGCGGCTCCCGGAAGCAGCAACACGTCCCCCCTCCACCCATAGGTGCCAACTTTCTCCGGCGCCGGAAGGGGGCTTGCACCCCCACCGCCCTGGCCCCGCCCCAACTCCACCCTTTCCCCACCCTGACCCCATACCAACCCCTTCCCCAAACTTGCCACCCCAACTCCCTGCCTCTATTGGATCCCTTCTCCAAATCCCCGCCCCAGCCCCGCCTCTTCCCCCAGCGTGCCACGTTCCCCCTCTCCCCCCCCTCCCTCCCTGCCCTGCAAAACAGCTGTTTTGCAGCGCAAATGCTGGGAGGGAGAGAGGAGAAGCAAGACGCGGTGGTGCACTCGTGGAGGAGGCGGAGGTGAGCTGGAGCAAGGGGGTCGGGGCAGTGAGCTGGGGCAGGGAGCTGCTGGTGGGTGCTGAGCACCCACCAATTTTTCTCCATGGGTGCTCCAGCTCCAGAGCACCCACGGAATTGGCGCTTGTGCCTCCACCTCCTATGCATATGGGAAACCAGGGGGCTATGCACACTTACCCCGCAGCTCTCATTGGCCAGCAACCATGGCTAATGGGAGCTGCAGGGGCAGCGCCTGCAGACAGGACAGAGCTGCCTGGCCACGCCTCCACATAGGAGCCAGAGGGAGGATGTGCCGCTACTTCCGGGAGCTGCTTGAGGTAAGCGCTGTCTGGAGCCTGCACCCCTGACCCCCTCCTGCGCCCCAACCCCTTTCCCTACCTCTGATCCCCCACCTGCCCTCCGAACCCCTTGGTGCCAGCCCAGATCACCCTCCTGCACCCCCAACCCCTCATAGAATCACAGAATCATAGAATATGAGGGTTGGAAGGGACCTCAGGAGGTCATCTAGTCCAACCCCCTGCTCAAAGCAGGACCAATCTCCAACTAAATCATCCCAGCCAGGGCTTTGTCAAGCCTGACCTTAAAAACCTCTAAGGAAGGAGATTCCACCATCTAGGTAACCCAGTGAAAAAGTTTTTCCTAGTAGCCAACCTAAACCTCCCCCACTGCAACTCCTTATCCCCAGCCCCACCCCAGAACCCACACCCCAGCAAAAGCCATCACCCCAACCACCAATTTCGTGAACATTCATGGCCCGCCATACAATTTCCATACCTGGATGTGGCCCTCGGGCCAAAAAGTTTGCCCACCCCTGCTCTACTGGTTCATTTCTTTTTTTTTTTTTTGGTTTTTTGATATACCAGGATTTCATTGGCTATCTGGGTGAATATGAATATTTAAAAAAAAAACAAAAAAACAATAAATCTTCAGAGTAACAGCACCTTTTTCTGAAAACCAAAATTGTGATTCTAAAAACTAAATAGATAGTAATCTGCAAGTATTGTTTACATTGAGTGGTACTATGACTAAGGCTAAGATTATGTCACGGAGGTCATGCAAGTCATGGAATCCATGACTTTCAGAAACTTCTGTAACATTTTCTGCTTCAGCCCCAGGGCAATATAATGTAGTAATGGCAGAACAAATTGTGAAATACATATAGGTTAACATGCATTATTTCTAAGATTGTCAAACAATTAAAAAATTAATCACGATTAATGATTAAATTAAAAACATCACGATTAATCCCAGTTTTAATAGCAGTCCTCTAGATTGGTGGTTGAAGCATGAAGGGGCATATGAATGTTTAGCATATCTGGCACGTAAATAACATGCAATGCCGGCTACAACAGTGAAATGCGAATGCCTTTTCTTATTTTCAGGTGGCATTGTAAATAAGAAGCTGGCAGCATTATCTCCCGTAAATATAAACAAACTTCTTGTTTGTGTTAGCAATTGGCCGAACAAGAATTAGGACTGAGTGGACTTGTAGGCGCTAAAGTTTTACATTGTTTTGTTTTTGAGTGCAGTTATGTAACAAAAAAAAATCTACATTTGTAAGTTACACTTTCATGATAAAGAGATTGCACTTCAGTACTTGTATGAGGTGAATTTAAAAATACTATTTCTTTTATCTTTTTACAGTGCAAATATTTGTAATAAAAAAATAAAGTGAGCACTGTACACGTATTCTGTGTTGTAACTGAAATCAATATATTTAAAAAAGAAAAAAAAATCAAAAATATTTATAATAAATTTAAATTGTTATTCTATTATTGCTTAACTGGGCAATTGAAACTGCGAATAATCACGATTAATTTTTTTAATTGAGTTAATCTGTTTTGCGTTATTTTTGTGAGTTAACTGTGATTAATTGACAGCCCTAATTATTTCATTTTAGAAAAAAAATTTAATGCAGCTAGTACATTTCTAAATAAAGCCTTAATGTCAGAAATAAAGGAGAAATGTTAATATATATAAAATCAGAGTTTTAGCTGAAAATATTCTTATGCATTTACTGTATTTTTAAATAGTCTTTAAATAATTATACAAAGTCTTAATGATAGAAGCATAAAGGAGAAGTGTTAATACATATATAGAATGCTCTACTTTTAGTAGAATATATGCTTTTTATACAGTTAGTGCATTTCTAAATAGTCATTAAATAATTTAATCATTCATCAATAATTCTTTGTGAAATTGTTTAATCAACTTTATTTAGAATTCTACTAACTGCATATTTTTTTCTAAAAATCATTCTCTATATATTCTTCTATAGAAATGTACTATTAAAAATATTTTCCTCTAAAAATGAGGAATATTCATGTTCACCTATGTCTTAACACTACTTTATTCGGCCATTCCTAAGATTTCTGTGAACTATTAATGTACTAACTGTCATTTTCTCTAATGATGCACGTTAGCCTCTCTATTTTTCTGTTAAAACTTTGTATACTTGTTTACTAGACTTTATTTAGGATTGCACTAAATATGTAAAATGTTTTCTTGCTAAAATGAGGAAAGGGTAAGAAACATATTTCTTTAGTTCTAATGCATCTAATAAGAATCAATTAAATAGAAAGGCAAAACTTTTTTTCAAAATGGCCACTAGTGCTAGAAATGCACATTTCTAAAAATGAGATCTAAGGATGAGATGTAAGGCAAAAGAAGCTGGTCATAAAGCAAAAAAAGGGCTCAGGGAAACCTGTCAAATTATATGATCAGTACAAGTAAAGTTTTTTTACTACTCATGTTAATTTGTAGCCTTAGCGTTTTCAAAATTTTACCTTGTTTATCCTAATCCCTTTCTATGAGAAGAGAAGCAGAGAGAGGAAAAGGCTGCTGGCATTTGAAAGTAAATTTCCAATTATGAGTTTGGCTTCTCTATTAATTATTTTTAAAATCCACCTCACTGAGGCACCTTTCCAAAGGGCAAAGCTTAGCTACATTTATGAGTTCATCAGTTATAGGGACATCAAGAGGCTTTCCTGTCCTCAGATTCATTCTTTCCTTTCTCCCCTCATTTTTATACTATTCATGCCAATTTATCTCTCTAGTGTTACTCTGAGTTTCATATTCCACTCCTTGGACCTGTATTATCCCAACTTCTATTTAGCCTGCATCCTCTTATCATTATTTTACCCTCAGTCTCACTCCTCTATCAATATTCAGATACTATGGTAATGTCATAATTCACAATACTCTGAGACAAGTGCTGGGTGCATCCAACACCCTACATGGTAATATGGTCATGGAGAGAGTAGGTACTGTACATGGATGAGCTCCTCAGTGATAAAAAGCAGGTTGATTGGTCCACATGAGCCTGAGGAGGGGAGGAGTTGGGCCAAAGTCTCTCACTTTCCATTTCCCTGCTAGTCAGTGTTTAAGGCAGAATGGTGGGATTAGTAGGACAGATGATTGACCCAAAAGATCTCAAACTAACCTAATTCTCTGTTTGAAAAGCAACCTGGAATCAGGTCTTGACAAAGCTAGAGTAGCTAGTTACCTATTTTGCCATCAGTTCCATAGTGTTAGTTGTTAATAAACAAATATCATGCTGCTTCAACTTTAAAGATAAAACTTTTAGTTTTTTGTGTTCAGTTCCAATATCAGGCTGATTCTTTTTCGCTGTTCCCTTGGGATTTTTCCAGCTCTGTCAGAGTATATTGATGGCGCTGTTGTGTAATATTTGTGATCTTATAGCATTTACTGTAAATAATTGCTGATGCAAATATTCTCTATTTCTATACTTATTTTTAGAGGCTGCTGGAAAGTGTGGGCCCCCACCTGGTATTGATAATGGAGACACTATTGCCTTTGCACAGCCAGTATATGAATCAGGTTCAACCGTGGAATATAGATGCAAAAATTTACACAAAATGAAGGGATCTCCATTTGTTCGCTGCGAGTCTGGCCAATGGGCAAACCCACCAGTTTGCTTAGGTAGGTACAAAAAGCTATTATATGAAAAAGAACTGTGATGAGTATATATTTTTCATATTATGAGCCCAGTTCTGATGTCACTTGTTGTGGTGTAACACCACATTAATTCCATCAGTCTGAATGGAGTTACTCCTGATTTAGACAGGAATATGTTAGGGGAAGACTCTCCTTCTTTTTAGGGATATCACAGCAGATTTTTTTTAAAAGACCAGGAAATGGCAAACAGCCATGCTATTAGAAGTATTTAGAATGTACCCCCAAAATAATATGTCAGTTAAAACCTGTAAAAACCCACTACAATGAAACCAATGTTTACTGTAAGTGAAAAGATATATTCAAATATATTTTTATTTTTAAAAAGCTTTCAATTAGAGTAGATGTTCTGAACTACAATTCAGTAACTTATAGAATTAGTGCTAGGAGTATACATGATGCGGACATGAGCAGCAGCGGATTCCTCTTTTGCCTAGGGGGAGCTCTAATGTCATAAAACTAATGTAGTCTGCTCTACACCCATGTCTTTCTATGCTCCATATGCTCAGAGTGAGAGGAGGGAATGGCTGGAGTACATTGTGGTGCAGTGTTCCAAAGCTGGGCAGCTACCTCTGTGTGGTTCTTAAATTATGGTGAACTTATCTTGTGGGCTGGTTTGTCCTGGCCCTGACTTCACATCTCAAGAATAACTTGACATGTCCCCTTTCTCTCCTGCCATGTAACCTATACAAAAGGGGTGGTGGACCACAACGGGGAGCCCGATTTGCTAGCTTTATACCAGCAAAGAGCATCCTTCCACATGGAGAGTATTCTGTTGGCCAGATATGGTTAGGTTCTGGCCCATTTGCATCAGCTGAGTGGCAAAAAGGGGCCACATTGTAAAATGGAATTAAATCCTGTCTTACTCTCTGTTCATCTAGTCCCAGTCTCCTCTCTGTCCCTTCCCACAATATCACACCATTTGGTGTGAAAGCCTTCTCTAGAGTTCCTTTTTGTTCTCTCAACCGTACCATCTCTCCTTTACTTTTCAAATCTTGTCTGAAAATATTTCCCTGTTTTATTTAACTATGTAAAGCATTTGGGGACAGTGTCGGTGTCAATATAGTTAGTGAATCAAATTTCCAATAATAGATCCACATGTACATAATGACACTACATTTTTCTTTTTCCAGAGCCATGTACAGCATCCCCAGAAGAGATGGAAAAAAACAATATTGAGCTGAAATGGAGGGAGACCACTAAATTGTATTCAGAAAGTGGAGATTCTATTGAATTTGACTGTAAACGGGGATATGAGAGGGATCCACCATCTTCTGCATTTAGAGTACAGTGTGTGGAGGGGAAATTAGCATATCCTAAATGTAAGAAAAGAGGTAAGTAATCTCCAATTACACTACAGTACTGGTGAATCGTCTGACTAAAAGATTTCTTAATTTTTACTGAGGAATTCTAGGGTTTAAAAAATACAAAAATGCATGGCAGAGTGGCACTATTGTGATGGGTTCCATATAAACTCATGGGAAAGCATGGATCCTGACCCAGACCTCTTGCAATCTAAATAGATAAGACAAATGGGGGTAAAGAGATGCAGCTCGCAAGCAAAGTGACCACACTACTACTTGAGTTGTGACAATCACCCTCTGACATCTGGACTTCTGTGGGTTACTGAAAGGATAGAAAATTTTTTGCAAGTGTCTTGTCTTACCCAACTTCTCTGGCTGGCTGAGTTCCTCATGCAGGCAGCTGACTTCCATTGTGGTCTGCAGTCCTTTGATATCCCTCTGACGCTGATTTTTAGCTCCTAAATCCTTGCTTCAGCAAGCACTGTTAACAGGTTACATGTTAGGCAAAGCTCCGCTAGACTCCTCTACTTCCTGGGAAACCTTCTGATTCTTGGGAGTCAGTTTGCTTGTCACCTCATTTATCTGCCTTGCCTGTCCAGAGTGGGAGTCTTACCCAACTTCTCAGTCTGCCCAGATACTTTGTAGCTGCTGCCCAAGGAAAGATTTAGGCCATGTCTATACTTACAATTGACAGCGGCATAGTTGTACCAATACAGCTGTGCCACTGTCAGAGCGCTCGCCTAGCCTCCTTATGCGGATGGGAGAGAGCTCTCCTGTCGACATAGTCAAACCAGTTCAGTGAGATCTCTCATTGACATCACACTGTGCATGTGTGCGCTTATGACGGCAAAAGTTACGTTGCACGGGGGGTATTTTTTCACACCCCGAGCGACAAAATTTTACCAACATAACTACTGTTGTAGCCATGGCCTTAGACTGCATGTCATCTCTCAAGCTACATCTACACTACAGGGGGGGGGGTCGATTTAAGATACGCAAATTCAGCTACGCGAAGAGCGTAGCTGAATTCGACGTATCGCAGCTGACTTACCCCGCTGTAGGGACAGCGGCAAAATCGACCTCTGCAGCTTCCCGTCGACAGCTTACTCCCACCTCCGCTGGTGGAGTAAGAGCGTCGATTCGGGGATCGATTGTCGCGTCCCAACAGGACGTGATAAATCGATCCCCGAGAGGTCGATTTCTACCCACTGATTCAGGTGGGTAGTGTAGACCTAGCCTCAGTCCTTTCTGGTAAACCTCCCACTGTTGCTTCAATACCTTTTGCAAAGTCTCCAGCTCCTGTTTTAGGTGGTGTTTTAATCCTTTTGACCATCTTTGACTTTGCACTTTTTAGCCTAAGCCTTTAGCCACTATTCAGGGTCTTCCATCTTTTTTTTTCTGTTGGGAGGGGAAAAAATGGTGTAGTGTCAGTATTTCCATGACACAGCCCTTGTTATTTACAAAGAATGGACACAAAATCCTGTTTCTCTGAACAGTTGGCTCAGACAACAGGAGGCAGTTTCCTTGCTCACAATTCCAAGCCTACCTTTACATTCACCAATCTGACCAAAAAGATCTTTTTTGTCATAGCCATGCTACCAATAAGTCTACTGCTGTCTTGCCATAACTTTCTGGCATGCTCACACATACACACACGCATGCACACACTCCCTCCATCCCTCCCTCATTTAATCCCCAGCCCTCCTATTGTCAATCCCTAGAGAAACTACTCAGTCAGAATTGCTCTAGCCTTTTCCCAGGCCTTGCATATGGTCTAGTCTATGGGCAGTGGTTTCCATTGTGTCAGCTATCACTAGACAAAGGGGCATGTAACTGCTTCCTCATTTAGCCTGAATGAAAGATGAGTATCCTGCCCATTGGTTTAACTGAGGTCTATGACTGCCCATCGATCAGACCTGCTTACTGCAAGCTACTTTATCTCCAGTACAACAATACTATCAAATTTATTGATGGAAAAATCTATTTTGTCTTACATCATTCTAGTTCTCCTGTCTTCTGATAAAGAAGAATCATAATTGCTGATCTTCTTCCCATATTAGGATGACTATATTATTGTGGCAATTCCCACATAACCTTTTGTAAACTAGTCTGAGAAATGACACCTGCTTTATAGCATTATGGGAACAGAAGCAAAAAAATTGTGCATACATATGAAGAAGGCTGTCTGGAAGCAGCTGCTAAGAAGTCATGGAACGAAACAGGTTCAAGATCCCTGTTCCAAAAATTCCATCACTTTCAAATGCTAATAACTACACCATGGATACTGATAAAATACAGTAATATGTAGTAAATCAATGTATGGTTTTCTGTGCTACTTTTAAGTTCCACTTCAAAATAAGTAATAGTTTTTAATATGGAAAAACAGTTGAACCACTGCAGTTCAGGGGTAACTGCAATTACGCTTGATGGAGTTTGTTCCCATTTACTTTCCAAAAATGTTTAAAACCATCTAGTATGAGTTTTATGTCATTCTGTTGAAATCAATATTCTGTTCCTGTGCAGTCCATAGGGGATTTGTATGTAATATTTGTTTTTAAAAAATTGACATGCACTAAACTAATTTTTAGTGTTTGTTCTCTCTCTGACAGGCACTTCAGGATGAATAAAAAGAAGCATCAAGCAGATAATTTTAACTCAGATCAAAGGATTAAAATCCATTGACCAGTTATTTGTAATGTTCACATATTATGTCCTTTGTCAGTATTTTAGCTTAAATTGATATGTATCAGTTCAGTCCCTTTTTTTATCATTGGTCACAACGGTTTAAAATATACAATCATAAAATAGTAACAACAGATGGGCAAATAAGTTCAAACTCAGATCAAGCTACAGCTTTTTATGATATTTGGAAAAGGAAACTTTAAGGGAAATTGTACATATCTGCACATCCTGAATTACACACTTCCTGCTTCCTGAAACAGAAAGCAGCAGTATTTCCCTCTGGCCCAAATCAGGAACTCCAGGAAGTCTCATTAGAAACATTAATCTTGAAAGATTGTTAGCCCAATCACCACACCAGAAAGTTTCGGCTATGAATGGAGGCTTTTTTGAGTTCTGCCCATCGTTATTAGCTGTTGGTGATCATTCTTCCAAATGTTTTAGTCCATGCAACCAAAAATTTATTCTGTCATCTACCACAGTTGTACAGAAAACACTGACTTCTCTGGTTGAAGTTTAAACTCATAATGTCTTAATTATTTTTCCTTTTTAAAATTAAAGATTGGTATGATTCATTTACCACTCTTCTTAAAAAGTCTGTTATTTGGACTTTTTCAGGGTTTTTTTATTAAGACCATCATCTGAAGTAAAGAGGGAAAAAATCTTAGGATTTGTAGAAAAATGGAGACAAAAATGAAAGCCTGCAACTAATTTGAATAGCAACATGATACATGCATTTGGCAGTGTGTGAATAAATTGTCTATTCCTATTTTCCACTGTATGTAATAAACTAGAAATTAGACTAGTGCTGTAACAGAGATGAATCATTATCAGAATCCACACAGACAAATCACTGAAGATAAAGTGAATAATGAGGAGATGCTATACGTTGGGAATGGATCAAATTCTGGACCAGTGGCATACACAAATAAGCACACTTACACTATAAAAGCTGAAAAAACTGTGCATGTATTTTCCCCAAAATTAGGTAAATGTTGAAGTTTTTCACATTATTGCAAAACTGCCTGTAGCACTTATCGGGGGTAGCCATGTTGGTCTTGTCATGGAAAAACCACCACGTGTTGTGTTTGGATCAGAATCGCCTGAGGCCTCTTTATTTTCATGCATGCACGGGGGGGGTACCAGTGAACTGGCAATCCCCCCGACTACAGATTTTCAAATAGTTTATATAGCATAAAACCACAATTAGGTAATGCTCGAGGTCACTCCAAATGGCCGCTAATTGATCATTCAGAAAGTCCCGGATCTCTGAACATGCCATGTCCCACCGCAATGCCTCCCCAGCACCAGTGATGTTCCAGACCATCTCTGCTAGCAGTCACTGGGTTAAGGAACTAAGGGCAGAAATTATATGTAACTCACCTACCCCAGCCTGCACCTGGGTTAGTTGTGCCCCTGTAAGAAGCCCTGTGGCCCTTTCTAACTGGCCCAATTTTTCTGCATGCTGTTGGTTTTTATGGATATTCCAAATTGCAGCTGTATTATTGGCTCCATCCCACAGATGTCCAGTCAAATCTCTTTTCCGTTTGGGGAAAGCTTAGGCCCGTTGCTGAGCTATTCGGAGAGCAGCCCCCCACAAACAGTTGTGATATTTAGAGGTAACTTGGAAACTAGATAAGGGTAACATGAATCTTATGGTTCCCAGGGTGGCATTGATTATGGTCCATCAATTTCCATATATATCCCTTTTAGGGTTAGTCTTATACCACATTTGCTGACTAAACACCTTCATATATTTTTGGGAACCATTAACTCTAAAAACATAGGGAGGGGCATACTGCAATAGGGTACAGGTTACAAATTAGTGGTCTCAGGGATTGTTTGAATACAATTAAAATTTCTTGAGGTTAAACAGAGCCTTTGGATATATATTTGACCCCCTTTTAACTGGGTGACTAAATAACAAAAGGGACCTTTCCCCATTGAGGTGTTACAAACCCCGGGGATGGCCATCATGTCTACCCCCCTATAAAATCCCAGAATGGTAAATTCAGATTTCTTGGGCTCCCTGGTAGTGATATCAAAAATTTCTCTCTCCACCATTCCATTTGTTTTCCACTCAATAGTTCATTCATAAGACCTGTTTTGGATGTTAAAAAACAGTTTCTTTACAAAATTCCGACAAATTGCTAAGATGAGAGGGTCTTGGCCAGTGGATTTCAGAAGAGTGCACAGGCCTACTGGTGTCTGGGTATGCCACAGGGGTAGGGGCAATGGTGGGGGGGAGCTCAAGGCAATGAGGAGTTGTTGGGGCTTTTGATATTCGTTGTCTGGAAGCCAATTGGGGAGGGCAGTACATGCTGATGGTATTTGCCCAAAAACACAGGGTGCAGCCTGTGGAATAAAACCTGTTTGAGAAGGTACTGTGAGGCAACATGTGTTTGTGATTCCAATTTAGCATACATTCTGTTTATCTGAAAACACATGCCATACATACCAATTATACAAATACAATTTAATATCAAGACTACT